>NC_065535.1:9213281-9228281 GCF_932294415.1 Quercus robur | reverse complement strand
AGCAGAAAAATTATAAATGCATATGAAACAGGCAATATGAGATCAAGCAAAGATGGAGTTGATAAACAAACCATGGCTTGATCAATCAAGTGAACACCACAAGGTAGTGATCACAGTGCTCATTCACACTTGGAATGAACACAAGGACATACAAGTTAACAAGCACAATGGCAAGACACTTGTATGCACAACACTCAACCAATGCATAGCACACAAGGCATATGCATCTAGGAACAATCCTACAAGGGCACAAGAGTGACAGTACATAAACCAAAATGCAGAACATTTAGATTAAGGTACTGATTTCAACATAGCATAGAGGCTGCACTTAAGCAAGGTACATACCATAAAGCCTACAAACTATGCATAAAACAATAACCCTAAAAGCTTACAAAAGCACATGGGTACAAACCAACAAAAAAAACCTGAATAACAGTTTTACAAAACACAATATATCAACTTAAAGAGAAGAAAGGAACAAACAAAAAAAATAAAGACACTCCCCCTTAGATAATGGCACTCCCCCTTAGGGTAATATCCTCCTCCCCCTTAGATAATGCCTATCACTCCCCCTTTTTGTCATGGAATAGGCTAGTCATCCTCTTCGAGCTTCCTCTGAATTTGATCCAATTGAGTTTGAAGAGAAGTAAACTTCATATCCCAGCGGTTGCTTTGATGGTGTAGAGAAGCAGTGAGTCCAGACATCTTTGTATTCAACTCGTGGATAGAGGAGACAATGCGATCAAGTTTCTCATCGAGGGAGAGATTGCTGAACTGAGAGTCATTGTGAGATGCAGAAGATTCTGGTTTGGCTCTCTTCCGACTATGTCCAACACTTGCATTGTATGTACGCATGTTGATTGGACTCGGTTTGGGGATAGGAGACTCATCAGCCGTTGGATAAATTCCCTTGAGCTTCAAGATCCGTGAAATGAGACTGCAGAAAGGAATGCATATCCGAGACTCACTTCGAAGAACCGTTTTGCGCAGAACATGAAAGATATGAGCACAAATGTCGATTTATTCATCAGAGATTAGATCATGAAGAAACAAACCACGTCCGAGATTCATATACCCAGTACTTGATAAAGGGTACAAATTGTGAAACATCACAATTGTAAGCACTCGCAGTTTCGGAGAAAGGGAGGAAACACTGATGGATTTGCCATTGGGTGAGAACTCCAAGTCTTGACCAAGACTTTGTTTGAGAAGCTCCTCATCAGGACATAGATCATCATAGACCGGTGAATGACGAAAAATGGGTCTGTTGATGTGAAGAATTTCTGCCAGGTATGTAGGAGAGACAGAAAAGCTCCTTTGCCGAACCCAACACTTAAGTTCATCTCCTTCCACAATTGCGTTAGCATAAAATTCTTTAACCAACTCTTCATACACTATATCCGGATCAGAGAGAAGGTAATTCCAATCCTTGTGAGCAAAACATATCGGAATGTCAGTGTTATGAAGTGAGGGTAGATCCACAGCTCTCTCTAGTAATGGTGTGGCATGAAGAAAAAAATTCTCATATGACTGATAGGCTGAACATGATCTGAACTTATTGGGATCGAATCGCTGTGATGAAGAGCGAGTCACTTTCGGGAGAGGTGTGTCTTCATCAACATCAATTACGGGTTCCTTCCCTTTGGAAGAACCTCCTTTCACAGCAGCCTTTTTGAATGGAGACATGACCAGTCTGTATTATAAACAAGGGAAATGACAGAACACAATCCAACAGAGTATATCAGCAGTGGGTTAGTGAAAATTTAGGAATAATGAAGAAACCCTAACAGCTGGATGAGTATGGTCAGAAAGTAGCAATGAGGGACACCAAAAGCCCAAATTAGAACTACACAGTATAGAGAGATCAAATATAACCACATAATCAGCTGAAAAAGGACCAAAATCAACACCACATCAACAAGATACCACACAGGATCAAAGTGAAACATGATAGCAACAGCAGATCAGACAAAAATTGCTAACCCTAGCTAAGCACAGGATGAAGAACACAACCACCAACATAAACTAGCTCAAACACAGAAACATAAGCACCCAAGCGAAGCAAGAACAAAGAATAATAGTAGAGCTAAAAACCCATCACAAAATCACCAACAAATGTGAAAGAGCCAGAGGGAAAACCAAAAGAACAAGTAAAATAGAGTGCAGGACAGAAAACCATACCTGTTAGGCGAAGATTTTGAGCTGAAAAGAGACAAGTATGGGAGATCGAAAAATGGAGGCACGGTGATACAGTGTAAGAGCAAAAGAGAAAGACAATGAACAGTCACAAAAAGATCGAGGGAAAAATGAAAAGTTTAAAAACTGCCCCTGTTTCTGCAAAAACACGCGATTTTCGCGACTGGATTAAGTCGCCACACAGTCGCCAGCTCAAGCCGCCAAAGCACTCAAGAACAAAATTTTGAAAAAAATTTTCTAAGTGTTTTTCGCGACTGGAAGGTCTACCCGCGAGTGAGTCGCGAGCTAAGCCGCGAAAATCTCTGAGTGAACCTCGCGACTGGACCTTCCACTCACGAACAAGTCGCCAAAAATGACCAGCGAAGATGCGACTGAGGCCCGCGACTTGACATACCCGCGACTGAGCCGCCAAAACAGGGCAAAACTGTATTTTTGAAATTTTCAGATTTTTCCAACAAAATACTTTCCAAAAACACCTAAAACACTCAAAAATCTTTTTGAGCTTGAATTAACAAAGATTGAGCATGTGAAAACACATTTTATCAAGTACAATCACACAAATGAATATGGCATTTATTGAACATAAACTTGTGTGTTGTGTGTGGATGTCAACAATGAGATAGTCCTTTGTCTAATGTGAAGCTTCAATGATCAATTCAACCAAGGCATACACAATTAGCACTAGATCATGTGACCAATCTCAATTATAGAAATATGAATATATGACCTCCCACACATCTTGAGAACATAACTTGGAGCTTTTCATTTGACTCCACTATCAATCATAACATTTGATCTTTTTGATCTATTTGAGGCAATCATCTCTCATTGTGAGAGGGATAGATAACATTTCTCTTTGAAGAACAGGCCTTTGGCCTTTTTGAATGAAATTTCACTTTTAATATAAGGTCGCTTACCCTTTTTCCTAGTCAAATACTAGAATGTGCGACAGGCTTTTGCAGCTCAATATCTCTTTTCATTTGGAGATTTACATTTGGTGAGCTCTTTTAGCAAAACAAAAATAAAAAGTGGGAAGATATATAGACACAAGTCTATGCATGTCTCGAGATCAACATAACCATTCACTAATCATTCATGACAAGTTTGAAGATCTATTTACAACAATCACATAGATTTCAAGATTTTTCCCACAGAGATATAGGTGCATGAAAACAAGCAATGCTCGAAAATGCACAAAGCCATTAGCACAAAGGTACAAGGCAAAATAAGTTTTGAGACAAAACCCAACAAAGTCAATCAAGCTTTTTGATTTTCTAATTTTTATGTGATTTTTGGATTTTTGACACAAGAAGCAAAAGTGATTGAACAAACATAAAAAGAAACAACAATATTCACAAAAGGACAAACAAACAAGAAACATGTTGCACAAAAAGACCAAACAAAAAGGTGTGTGCCCCAACACAAACAGATTTAGCATAGTATAAATATGTGAAGCACACAACACACAAGAGAGTCAAGGAATTGTACCAACACCAATGGTCTTACGGAGTGATGCAAACCGTGGACCATCGAGAGGCTTGGTGAAGATGTCCGCCTTTTGATTGTCGGTGTGTATGAACTCAAGACACACAACTCTTTCCTCTACCAAATCCCGAATGAAATGGTAACGTATCTCTATGTGTTTGGATTTTGAATGCTGAACAGGATTCTTGGAAAGATTGATGGCACTGGTGTTGTCACAGAAGACACACATCGTTTCTTGAGGAATTCCATAGTCATGAAGTAATTTCTTCATCCAAAGAAGCTGAGTGCAGCAACTTCCAGCAGCGATGTATTCTGCTTCTGCAGTAGATAGAGACACTGAATTCTGCTTCTTGCTCATCCACGAAACCAGATTGTTACCAAGATAAAAACAGCCGCCTGAAGTGCTTTTCCGATCGTCTACACTGCCAGCCCAGTCAGCATCTGAATACCCAGCAAGACACGCATTTGAGTCTTTTGAATACCACAGACCATAGTTTGCAGTACCATTCACATATCGAATGATTCGCTTAGCAGCAGTCAGATGAGATTCCTTCGGATTAGCTTGGTATCTGGCACAAACGCCCACACTGAAAGCAATGTCCGGTCTACTGGCTGTAAGGTAGAGCAAACTTCCTATGATGCTCCTATATAATGTAGAACTTACTTCAACTCCTGACGAATCCACATTCAGTTTAGTGGAAGAGCTCATGGGAGTGGAGGCATGTTTTTTGGAGTCTAGGCCAAACTTCTTGACAATGTTTTTGGCATACTTCTCTTGAGATACAAATATACCCTCCTTCTGTTGTTTGACTTGAAGACCCAAGAAGAATGTGAGCTCCCCCACCATGCTCATCTCAAACTCCTTCTTCATCTCCTCAGAAAATTCAGTAGCACGATCTTCGATAGTTGCCCCAAACACTATGTCATCAACATAGACTTGTGCCACAAGGAGATAATCTTCATCATTTTTGACAAACAAAGTTCGATCGGCGTACCCTCTCTTGAAACCTCTATCTAGAAGATACTGTGTAAGACGATCGTACCAGGCTCTAGGAGCTTGTTTCAAACCATAAAGTGCTTTCTTCAATCTTAATACATGGTCTGGAAAATGAGGATCCTCAAATCCTTTTGGTTGCTCAACAAAGACTTCTTCATTTAGATATCCATTCAGAAAAGCGCACTTAACATCCATTTGATAAAGTTTGAAATTCAAAGTGCACGCAATGGACATGAGGATTCGAGTCTTGCTACCGGAGCAAATGATTCATCAAAATCCACCCCTTCTACTTGTGTGTATCCTTAAGCCACCAACCGAGACTTGTTTCGAATTATCTCTCCATCTTCATCAGTTTTGTTTTTAAAAATCCACTTTGTGCCTATAACATGAACGTTCTCAGGCCGTGGAGCAAGTTCCCACACGTCATTCCTCACAAACTGATTCAGTTCTTCATGCATTGACTCAACCCAATTCTCATCTTGAAGAGCCTCTTCAACCCTTTTTGGTTCAAACTGTGCAAGATAACAGTGATATGTTACGTGATTGGCTAGCAGAATATTTCCTTTCCTGAGACGAAGACCGTCATCAAGTGATCCTATGATATTACTTTCCGGATGATTCTTGATAATTCTTGAGGAAGGCCTTTTTGAAGTGGAAACTTCATCACTACGAGAGATAGGAGGATGAACTTCTGGAGGAGTAAGAGGACTTGAAGTTCTAGACATCGATCTCGTTTCCCTTCTTGGGTTGATGGGAGTCGATTCTACTTCTGGTATAGGTTCTTCACCTTCTATATCCAAAGCTTCTACCTCAACATCAGGCTCTTCGGTGCTCGGCCCTTCTACATCATCAATCATTTCCACCTTAGGTAAGGCATCATCAATCTTGACATTTATGGATTCCATCACAGTCTTTGTTCTCTTGTTAAACACTCTATACGCTCGACTTGTAGTAGAGTAGCCAAGAAAAATACCCTCATCACTTCTTGCATCAAACTTCCCAAGATTCTCTCGATCATTTAAGATATAACATTTACTTCCAAATACCCGGAAATACTTCACTTTAGGCTTCTTCCCATTCCATATCTCATATGCAGTCTTCTTTGTACCAACTCGAAAGAAAATCCTATTGCCAATGTGACACGAGGTGTTGACAGCTTCTCCCCAAAATTTTTGAGGTATTTGCTTGTTAAGCAACATGACTCTGGCCATTTCCTGAATCACTCGATTTTTTCTCTCTACCACTCCATTTTGTTGTGGAGTTTTGGGAGCTGAAAACTCTCTTTTAATACCATTCTTCTCACAAAAGGACTCGAATCTTGCATTCTCAAATTCTCTCCCATGATCACTTCTAACTTTGGCTATTGGAATCCCCTTTTCATTTTGTAGTTTCTTGCACAGAATCTCCAGCCTCTCACAAGCTTCTGATTTTTCTCTAAGGAATTCAACCCAAGTGTATCTTGAGTAGTCGTCCACAATGACCATAATGTATCTTTTTCCCCCTAGGCTTTCAGTTCTGGTGGGCCCCATCAGATCAACATGAAGTAACTCCAAACAACGAGAGGTGGCTATCACATTTACCTTGTGATGACTTGCCTTAGTTTGCTTCCCCATTTGACATGCTCCACAAATGGTCTCCTTTACTTTTCCAAACTTAGGAAGTCCCTCGACAGCTTCAAGTTTGGAGACTTTTGCTACTTGTTTGAAGTTGGCATGCCCAAATCTGTGATGCCACAGCTCCAACATATCCACCCGAGCACTTCTACACGATATTGGTGCCGTGGGAACTATTCCATAACAATTATCCGTAGTCCGATTTCCTTCCAAAACCTGAATCCCCTCTTCATTGATGATCAAACATCCTTTCTTGGAGAATTGTACCAGGAAATCGTCATCACAAATTTGAGTGATGCTCAGCAAATTCGCCTTCAGCCCTTTTATGAACAGCACATCTTTCAACAGAGGCAAACCGGGTATCTCAATGGTTCCTTTGCCTAGGACTTGAACATGGCTTCCATCCCCAAAGGTCACATAGTCACCTACCTTTTCTTTGAGTGACTTAAACAGTGACTTATCCCCTGTCATATGGCGAGAACACCCACTGTCAAGATACCACAAACATGCATTAAACACCTTTAATGAGGTATGCACAAATAGGTTCACATGTGACAGACATTCTTGACCTTCAAACACAAACTCATCATCAGGTTTCATGCTACTTTTAGATTGATTTTTCATTCTCAGATTCTTAATCATCTCACACAACATTCTATTCTTTCTTTTATATTTCTTAATCAATGATTTTGATTCAGATATGCTACTGTGTAAGACAAGATTCTGATTCTCAAGATATTCCAGCATGTGAACAAAAACTCTAGCATGTTTCTTAGTTTTTAATAACTCTACAAGATCATCAGTAAGACAACTTTCAGACATATGCATAGAGACATTTTCACAAACACTTGAGCTACAATTCAGCATGGTATAAACGAAAACAACAACCACAACTCAGGGGTCTAGGATCACACTTAGGTAATAAAACCAACAGCAGTGTACCTGCTCTGATACCAATTGAAAGTTCAAAAACGTGTACCAATACACTTTTGAACGTTTAGACCCCCAAAAATTAACTTAACCAACACAAGCAATATGTTAAACAACAAGTGTGCGGAAACTTAACATATGCTATAATGTGAAATAGGATAAAAACTATCTAAGCCATAACATAATAAAATCACAGCAGATAATATAAAGGCAGAGATAGAGAGGAAGGAAGATGCAAACACAAAGATAACACCCGATGTGTTATCGAAGAGGAAACCGAAGACCTCAGCGAAAAACCTCTCCGCCGCCCTCCAAGCGGTAATCAATCCACTAGAAAATACAGTTGGGATACAAGGACAGCAATAGACCCTCCAAGCCTAATCTACCCAGCGCACCTAAGCCCTCCAAGCTTCTTGCTCCAACGAGGTTGCGCCGAACCTTTTTCTTTTCTAGCTTCCCGGATTCCGTTACTGCACCGTAGCATCAACCAATGAAGATTGGCTCTTTCCTAACTGCTTCCCAGAACTCCAAACGACTGTCTCACAGAGATGATAATGGTGAGAACCAGGTTTGGTATAATGCCTCTCAAGGTTTTGACAATGGAGAGGAAGAGAGTGAGGGATTTTGATGAGACTCTAAGGTAGGGATTGTGTATGAAACAATCTTGTTTTTCTTTAGGGTTTCTCTCTCAAAATTCTCTCTGGAAGCTCTCTTTCAATCGTGGGTTAAAGGGGTATTTATACTGGAGTGAAGAGGAATGTGAAACGTCAGGTTTTTCCAAAACAGGGGTGGCTTGCGGCTTGACCACGCGGCTTGACCAAGTCGCGAGATCCAGTCGCGAGTTAACCGTATGGCCAGTTGTCCTGTTTTGTCCTGTAGTGCTCCAGCTAGCATGACTGTTCATCTTCCAGCATGCTTGGCACGTGTGCAGCTTCTGGCGGCTTGCAGCCGCGAGTCCACCCGCGAGTCCCAGCCGCGACACTCTGTTTTCTTGCACACTCTTGAGCAATCTTCACTCTATCTCACTCACTACCCTTACAACAAACCCACCTAAATACAGGGTTACTAAATGCTGAATTACAAGCAAATTTGGCACGGAATAAAGCCAATTAGATGGTTGAATAAATTCAACCTTACACATAGCAGTTTGGATTTTCTTATATCATTAGTAAAACACAATTTTCTATTCAAACCCGGGAATCGTTCCTAAATTTTAATTCACATTTAATAGTTAATGGTTCCAATATGTTCTGAATTTTTGCTTTGTGACTGAAAATACACAATTGGTTTTTCAATAGAAAAGGGGAGGGTTTTTTTTTTTTTTTTTTCAATATTGTGTTTGTTTTAAGATACTATACTAACAATCAAAGATATATATCCAATCTAAAGAGAAAGGTAAGTATTTATTTTTTTTAGGCGCTCGATTAGTGAGCTATTATGCACTCTTTCAAGGGTGGCTGCTTCTAGGCAAACCTCTTGGCTGTCTCTGCACCCCTACCTCCTTTATCACTGGGCGGTCATTTAGGGGCCTTAACTGGTGATTTGGGCTGTTTCCCTCTCGACGATGAAGCTTATCCCCCATCGTGTCACTGGCCGACCTTGACCCTTGTTATTTTGAGGTCATATCTAGTATTCAGAGTTTGCCACGATTTGGTACTGCTGAAAGTTCAAAAACGTGTACAAAAAACACTTTTGAACGTTTAGACCCCCAAAAACCAACTTAATCAACACAAGCAATATGTTAAACAACTAGTGTGCGGAAACTTAACATATGCTATAATATGGAATTGGTTAAACAACTATCTAAGCCATAACAAAATAAACCACAGCAGATAAAGTAAAGGCAGAGATAGAGAGGAAGGAAGATGCAAACACAGAGATAACACCAGATGTGTTATCGAAGAGGAAACCGAAGACCTCGGCGAAAAACCTCTCCGCCGCCCTCCAAGCGGTAATCAATCCACTAGAAAATACAGTTGGGATACAAGGACAGCAATAGACCCTCCAAGCCTAATCTACCCAATGCACCTAAGCCCTCCAAGCTTCTTGCTCCAACGAGGTTGCGCCGAACCTTTTTCTTTTCTAGCTTTCCGGATTCCGCTACTTCACCGTAGCATCAACCAATAAAGATTGGCTCCTTCCTAACTGCTTCCCAGAACTCCAAACGACTGTCTCACAGAGATGATAATGGTGAGAACCAGGTTTGGTATAAAGGCCTCTCAAGGATTTGACAATGGAGAGGAAGAGAGTGAGGGATTTTGATGAGACTCTAAGGTAGAGATTGTGGGTAAAACAATCTGGTTTTTCTTTAGGGTTTCTCTCTCAAAATTCTCTCTGGAAGCTCTCTTTCAATCGTGGGTTAAAAGGGTATTTATACTGAAGAGGAGTGGAATGCGAAACGTCAGGTTTTTCCAAAACAGGGGTGGCTCGCGGCTTGACCTCGCGGCTTGACTGAGTCGCGAGTTCCAGTCGCGAGTTAACCGTATGGCCAGTTGTCCTGTTTTGTCCTGTAGTGCTCCAGCTAGCATGACTGTTCATCTTCCAGCATGCTTGGCACGTGTGCATCTTCTGGCGGGTTGAAGCCGCGAGTCCAGCCGCGAGTCCCAGCCGCGACACTCTGTTTTCTTGCACACTCTTGAGCAATCTTCACACTATCTCACTCACTACCCTTACAACAATCCCACCTAAATACAGGGTTACTAAATGCTGAATTACAAGCAAATTTGGCACGGAATAAAGCCAATTAGATGGTTGAATAAATTCAACCTTACAATCTCCCCCTTTGGCTATTCCGTGACAAAACCCTAAAACAGACTCTAGACTTAACATGTGAGTTGGGAACAGTTGATCAAAACTCACTCACACCTAATTCTAGAAGCTGTGAAGCACTTGAATCATATGAACATAAACTCCTGAAACACAACAATACACCATGATCATTGTAAGCAGAAAATTATTAATGCATATGAAACAGGCAAAAAGAGATCAAGCATAAGATGGAGTTAAAGAACAAACCATGGCTTGATCAACCAAGTGAACACCACAAGGTAGTGATCACAGTGTTCATTCACACTTGGAATGAACACAAAGACATACAAGTTAACAAGCACGAGGCAAGACACTTGTATGTTCAACACTCAACCAATGCATAGCACACAAGGCATATGCATCTAGGAACAATCCTACAAGGGCACAAGAGTGACAGTACATAAACCACAATGCTGAAACATTTAGATTTAAAATACTGATTTCACATAGCATAAAGGCTGCACTTAAGCATGGTACATACCACAAGGCCTACAAAACTATGCATAAAACATAAACCCTCAAAGCTTACAAAAGCATATGGGTACAAACTCATTATATTGAATAAAAACTTAAACAATATAAACTAAATGTGCTTAAAATTTCTCCCCTTCAAAGTGATGAGAAGTTGTGATGCACTTGGAACATATATATACTTGTACCCTGAAACACTTGCACAAAACACATTAGACCCTCAAGGTAAAGCAAGTAATAAATGACAAGTATAATATAACAAGTATAGAAATGACTACACTGATCACATAGCAAAGCAAATGATCATCTGAACATGCATTCAATGAAGCATAATAACATAGGGATATATGCATGTCCAAAGCACAAACATGATGCAATGAGAACACCAAAGCATAACACAAAGCACCATAAAGCCAACAAGAAAACAAACAAGGTTTTCTAGTTAACACAATGTCTTCTCCCCCTTGGTATATGCATCTCCCCTATGGAATAACTCTCCCCCTACAAATGTGCATGAGAAATAGAATTTCTCCCCCTAAGGATGTGCACAAGAGTCATATAGAAATGACAAAATACTCCAAAACATTCTCTAGAGTATACTCTCCCCCTTTTTGTCAGGAATAGACAAAGGGTCAAGAAGAAACGAGGGCAAGAGATAAAGTAATGAACAATGATAATGATGCATGAGGGATGTGAGATGAATGAGAAAATGAAGCTCAAACCTAAGACAAAGTAACATGCTACAAAGCATAAGGTAGACATGACAAGCTAGGATGAAACAGCAAGGTCAAGACCAATGCATGACAAGGGTAGCAAAGGTGTGTGCAAGAGGTGGCTAAGTGCAATGCATGATCAATGCATGAAAAATGCACATGTGGGGCAAAGTGTGTTAAAATACACAACCAATGAACCAAACATGTTCCTAATGAGGAAACATGAGAAACCCCAAAGTTTGGTACTCATCGGAGTCCAAACAAGCGAGAAAATGCCTAAGAGACATTTTATCAAACACCTAGCATGCACACTATGAGAAATAATGTGAAACAATGCATGAACATCATGAAATTCACCCTTAATACATGTTCTAATTGCCATAAGGGGCCAACATCCAATGCAAATCAACAAAAGAAACCAATCCCATGAAGAAAATTGACAAAAAATAAGTTTTCCCAACCCCTATGATGAAAATCCCAACCAAGAGCACAAAACTCTCCAAAACATAATCTAAGGATCAAAATCAATGAAAAGAGTTTATAATTACCTTAGAGATGTTAATGGATTGAAAAACCATTCAAATTGGTTGGGTTTTGATGTAAAAATATTGAAAGAGGGGTTTTAGAGAGGATGGGAGAGGTTTAAAACAAGTTTCCCACGAAAAAGCTCTTTAAAAAGCTGATTCTGGGCGACTCGCGACTGGCGAGTCGCGAGCCAAGTCGCGAGTGAGCCGCAAAACCTCTCTGTCTGAGCTCGCGGCTTAGACTCGCGGCTTGCAAGCCGCCAAACCGACCAGCCAAAACTGGCAGCTCACGCAAGTAGCCAAAATGAGTGGCCAAAAAATCTGACACTTGTTTTTCAAACCAGAACATGTTTAAACATTGAAAAACAAAGTAAGCACTAAACATAAACTCAAAGAGTGATAAAAATCACTTCCAAAAACATATAAAATGATCAAAAAACTTTTTGGATTGAACCATATATGATTGAGTACACACACATCACATTTAGACAAGTACAATCTAACAAATGAATAAGACATTCATTGAACATAAGGCAAGTGTGTTATGTGTGTGTATCAAATGTGGAATAGTCCTTAGTCTAGAATGAAGCTTCAATGATCAATTCAATCAAGTCATACACAACTAGTACTAAGTCAAGTGGTATATCTCAATTATAGAAGTGAACATATATGACCTCCCACAAGAAAATGATTACATAAGATTGAAGCTTTTCATTTGGCTTCTTACAATTCATATCATTTGATCATTTTGAATCAATACAACTCATTTTGAGCAATACATCTCATTTTTGAGATTGATGCCTGAAATTTTTTATATTTCAATTTGATGAACAAGCCTTTGGCTTTTTGGACATCATACATTTTCTTATAAGTCGCTTTCCCTTTTTCCTAGTCGAATACTAGTATGTGCGACGGCTTTTGCAGCTCATTATCTCTTTTCATTTTGAGATTTACATTTATTGAGCTCTTTAAGCAATAAAGATAAAAGAGTGGGAAGAGATATAAGCACAAGTCTACGCATGTATCAAAACCAACATGACTATTGACAAATCATTCATGACAAGCTTGAAGATCGATTTACAACAATCACACAAAGATGTCAAGATTTTTCCCACAAAGATATAAGTGCAAAAATAACAAGCTAAGCTCGAAAATGCACAAAACCATTTGTACAAAGGTACAAGGCCAAACTCACATGTGATATGTGCTCAAACATATACGATCAAACTTTTTGAATTTTTCACTTTTTATGTGGTTTTGGATTTTTTACTCACACAAAAAAGAAACATAAAAGTAAGATCAAAAACGAAACAATGCATACAAATAAATGCAAGATGCACAAAATGCATGAAGATATGACATTTAATGCATGAAGGGTCCTACAAAGATCGAAAGAATTAGATCAAGGACCAAAAGAGCAAAAGCTCAACCATAGGAACCCTTCCTCATCCAAACGGAACGATTGTTTGGAATGAGTGTCTCATGAGAAGTGAGACGAGGGTTGGAAGAATGAGAACCGGAGATGCACATAGACAAGGAGTTAAGAGCATTAAACATTTTCTTTAACAACATGCTATTATCACTAAAATCCGGTTTATCCTTTTTAGCACAACTTCCAAGAAGCTCAAGTTTTTCTTTTCTTTTGATTCTTTTAAAAGCATGAAACTTAGAGCATTGAGGTCTTAAATGACCAAAGGCACCACAATGGTGACACACAATGTGTTTAGGTCCACTAGGCCTTTTGGGAAGGGATCTAGCAATATGATTTTGTTCCATCTTCAACTTATGACATTGAGGTCTTATATGACCAATCACACCACAATGGTGGCAAGTTGGAACAAACTTAGATCCATCCAAAGCCTTAGGTTGAGACCTAAACGAAGGCTTTGACTTAACAGCCTTTCTCTCCACCTTTTGATTTCTTTTATGTGGAGGAATGTACACCGATTTGTCCTTTAAGGTAGAACACACACTAGGCACAAAATCGGGTACCACAACATGATTGCAACAAATATTTTCATCCTTTTTAACAATAGGTTCAGCAATCAAACACTTGGCATGCATCTTAAGAGATTCATTTTCACATTTAAGATCATCAACAAGTTTGTTAGACAAAACAAGTTTAGCATCCAAGTCCATATTCAAACATTCAAACTCTTTCAGCTTTTCAAGAGAAATTTCAGCAAGTTTTTTATATTTCTCAACCAATTTGTTGGATTCATTGAGCTTAGCAATCAAATCATCCTTTTCACAAAATAACTTGCTCAAATTCTTTTGAAACTTCTTAGCATTTTTCTTGAAGAGTTTGTCAACAACACCCATAGATTCAAATAACATGTCATCACACTTATGAGGATTAACACTCATAGAGGCATTTTCACAAACACGTGGCATGTTACATTCATCACCAACCAAATCATGCAAAGAGTCATACAAAGCACAATCCATGGCAAATAAACACAAGGGGTCAAGGATCACACTTAGGTATTTAAACCATAACAAGTGTACCCGCTCTGATACCAAATGAAAGTTCAAAAACGTGTACAAAAAACACTTTTGAACGTTTAGACCCCCAAAAACCAACTTAATCAACACAAGCAATATGTTAAACAACTAGTGTGCGGAAACTTAACATATGCTATAATATGGAATTGGTTAAACAACTATCTAAGCCATAACAAAATAAACCACAGCAGATAAAGTAAAGGCAGAGATAGAGAGGAAGGAAGATGCAAACACAGAGATAACACCAGATGTGTTATCGAAGAGGAAACCGAAGACCTCGGCGAAAAACCTCTCCGCCGCCCTCCAAGCGGTAATCAATCCACTAGAAAATACAGTTGGGATACAAGGACAGCAATAGACCCTCCAAGCCTAATCTACCCAATGCACCTAAGCCCTCCAAGCTTCTTGCTCCAACGAGGTTGCGCCGAACCTTTTTCTTTTCTAGCTTTCCGGATTCCGCTACTTCACCGTAGCATCAACCAATAAAGATTGGCTCCTTCCTAACTGCTTCCCAGAACTCCAAACGACTGTCTCACAGAGATGATAATGGTGAGAACCAGGTTTGGTATAAAGGCCTCTCAAGGATTTGACAATGGAGAGGAAGAGAGTGAGGGATTTTGATGAGACTCTAAGGTAGAGATTGTGGGTAAAACAATCTGGTTTTTCTTTAGGGTTTCTCTCTCAAAATTCTCTCTGGAAGCTCTCTTTCAATCGTGGGTTAAAAGGGTATTTATACTGAAGAGGAGTGGAATGCGAAA
>NC_065535.1:9203281-9208281 GCF_932294415.1 Quercus robur | reverse complement strand
TATTCTTTTTTTTTTTTTTTTATTCCAGTAAAGTAAATGGAATAAAAAAAAAAGAAGAATAGAACCATATATTCTTGCACAATTTATGTTATGGCATACACATTTTTTTTTATCGAGACGTATCCATCTCATTTAAATAACTAAAAAAGCGTGTTTTTTTAGTTATTTAAATAAATCCTCTTTCCCCAATCTCATTAGTCTCCTTGGCCAAAGCATGTCAACGCTCTAATTTTCATGATTCTTTTCTGATCCTATCGTCTTAATTATGACCCATTTTTTTCTTCGACAAAAGATCCATTTATATACAATAATCACATTGTAGTGGGTATAGTTTAGTGGTAAAAGTGCGATTCGTTCTATTAACCCCTTAAATGGTTAAGGGGTCCTTCGGTTTAATTAATATTCCAATCAAAAACTTTATTTCTTAAAAGGATTTAATCCTTTACCTCTCAATGAAAGATTCGAGGAAGAATAGACATTCTCGTGATTTGTATCCAAAGGAGTCAATTAGAAATTGGAAAAAACAAAATTGGATTATGAAATTACGAAACATAATTGGTTTTTGAATTGGATCAATATTTCCAATTGAATAAGTATGAGTAAAGGGTCCATGGATAAATAGAGAAGGGAGTATTTCTAATCGTAACTAAATCTTCAATTTATGATTTGTATAAAAGAGATTGAAGCAAAATAGCTATTAACTAATGGCTTTGGTTTACTAGAGACATCGACATATTATATTGTTTTAGCTTGGTGGAAACAAAATCCTTTTCCTAAGGATTCTTTCAAATAGAAATAGAGAGCGAAGTAACTAGAAGGGTGGTTCTAACCCCCCCTGTTCTATAGGGATCATCTATGAAGCGGGTTTTGTTTTGAATGCATTCAAACAGAAAGGCTGACATAGATGTTATGGTCTTTTCTTTTCTTTTTTTTGTAATTTAGTTCACATCTGACATATGTGAAATTTGTCCATCTTTCATAAAGGAGCCGAATGAAACCAAAGTTTCACGTTCAGTTTTGAATTAGAGACGTTAAAAACGATGACTCAACGTCGACTATAACCCCTAGCCTTCCAAGCTAACGATGCGGGTTCGATTACCGCTACCCGCTTATATCTCTATATTATATATATTAATTTATTCTCTATATTTCTAAAATTCTATATTATATTAAGAATATGTTTAGTAGTAAAAGTTATATTTTTTTATCTATTATAAAATATTATATTATTTAAATTCTATATTAAATAATCTATAATATAGAGGATCTAATTATAATTATTCATGTATTGAATCTAATTTAATGTAATTATTAATATAATGATAATGAATGTATCATTGAATTGAATGCGTAATTCCTGGAATTCTCTCAATGGTCTTTTTTTCTGACCAAGAGATGTGAAAACAAAACTAAGAAAAAAGCGTCCATTGTCTAATGGATAGGACAGAGGTCTTCTAAACCTTTAGTATAGGTTCAAATCCTATTGGACGAGACGGATTTCCATATATTTCTTTTCTACTAACTAGGTATTTTGAATGATTTGAACAAGAGACCCTTATACTTATTTATATATTTATTTATATATTTATTCTTAATAATAATTTTTTATTACTATAAAATTATTAATATAAAAGATGTATAATAAAATAAAAGATTAGATTATAGAAATAATTATTTCTAAAAAATTAGAAAGTTATTTAAAGGAATTTCTTTATACCTGTTCGTAAAGTAGAAAGCGTTCCATTTGTTCTTGAATAACGTCTTTCAAAAGGGCTTCTACTTCCTCATTGAATATCTTGGTAGAAGATATGATTTCTTGGAACTGCGGTTTATTCATTTTTAAATAAGTCCGTAACTCAACGAGAAATTTCTTTACCTGTCCAATTTCTAATGAATCAAGATAACCATTCGTTCCAGTATAAATAGTCATTACCTGTTTTTCCACCGTGAGAGGGGATGATTGAGATTGTTTGAGCAACTCGCGTAATCGTTGACCTCTTGCCAATTGATTCTGAGTAGCTTTATCAAGATCAGATGTGAATTGTGCAAAGGCTTCTAATTCTGCGAATTGTGCCAATTCCAATTTTAGTTTGCAGGCTACTTGTTTCATGGCTTTAATTTGAGTGGCAGATCCTACTCTGGAGACGGAAATCCCCATGTTAATGGCAGGTCTGATTCTAGCATTGAATAAATTGACGGATAAGAAAATTTGGCCATCTGTAATTGAGATTACATTAGTAGGAATATAAGTTGAAACATCTCCTGATTGGGTCTCAACTATTGGTAAAGCAGTCATACTTCCTTCACCTAAACGTGAACCTGATTTAGCGGCTCTTTCCAAAAGTCGTGAATGCAAATAAAAAACATCTCTTGGATAAGCTTCGCCACCCAACGGTCTTCGTAATAGAAGAGACATTTGGCGATAAGCCTGTGCTTGTTTGGAAGGATCATCATAAATGATTAAAGTGTGTCGTTTATGGTACATAAAATATTCAGCCAGAGCTGCTCCTGTATAAGGAGCGAGGTATTGTAATGTAGCCAGAGAATCCGCCGTTTCGGCTACCACAATCGTGTATTCCATTGCTCCCTTTTCTTGTAAAGTAGTCACTACCTGAGCCACGGAAGATGCCTTTTGACCAATAGCGACATAGACACATATTACATTTTTCCCTTGTTGATTAAGAATCGTATCTGTGGCTACTACTGTTTTACCGGTCTGCCTATCCCCAATAATTAATTCTCGCTGACCACGTCCTATAGGGATCACAGAAGCTGAAATTTCACCTCGACCATCAATAGGTTTCGCTAGGGCATTTATAACACGACCTAAATAAGCCTCGCTTACGGGTATTTGAGCAATTCTTCCTGTTGCTTTTACAGAACTTCCTTCTTGGATCATCAAACCACCACCCATTAATACAACACCGACATTATTTGATTCCAAATTCAGAGCAATGCCTATTGTACCCTCTTCAAATTCTACTAATTCACCCGACATTACTTCATCAAGACCATAAATACGGGCAATGCCGTTGCCTACTTGAAGTACGGTACTGGTATTTACAACCTTTACTTCTCTATTATATTGCTCAATATGTTCCCGAATAATATTACTAATTTCATCCGCTCGAATGGTTACCATGAGTATTTCTTAATTCTTTTTTGGAAAAAAAAAATAATGCCTACAGTAGACAGTAGAAGGACTAATCGATTATTTCTGTCAGCGTCCCAAACATGCCAATATTAGCATTGATGGTACATAAATGTAACTTGTTGTTCAAAGAACTAGTCAGAGTTCCTAGAGCTCCTTTTAAGGCTTGTTGGAAAACCCGTTGTCGGACTTGATTACTCGCTCTTTGTTGTTCAAAACGAATGGTTTCATTTTTGTAAATTTCAAATTGTTCCAAAGTTTGATAAGTTGAATTAATCAAGTTTGACTTTTATTGTTCTATATCAGAGTATCCATTCACCTGAAACTGATCCGCTTCCATTTCCACTTTCCCTAAACGTGCCCGGGCTTTTCCAGCTGTTCAATGGCTCCCCTGCGTAGTTCTTCTGAATTTCGAATAGTCTTCAAGATCCTCTATTTTCGATTATCTAATAAATCACTTAATGAAAGTAGATTATCTTTCCATTTATTTCAAAACTTCCACGATCCCTTCCCGAACCAAACATGAAGCTTTCAAATCATTTGGCTCTCGCGCCCAATTACTTCAATTATTTATGAGAAATTCCCATTTTTTTTTAATATAATGAACCTATCCTCTCTTCTCTATTCATATTTCATATTCAAAAAAAAAAAAAAAAAAATCAAAACGGATCATTAATCCAAGACCAGAATATTCGGAGGACTCTTTTGAACAAACAAATAATTGTCAGCAACGTTGTTTCTTTTTTTTTTTTTCAAATCCAAAGAATTTTTCTTAATTTATACGTAGGTGATCGATTCAGCATTGGATAAAAAAGAGGGGTTGAAATACTCATAATTTTTTTCCAATAAATAGAAAAAAAATATTATAATTATAATATTTATAATATAAAGGGTTCAAATCATTTTATCGACATGAGTGTTATATATCGAAAAAACTTTCTAACTATTCATTTTGAAACCGTTTCCATATTAACCTAATAGTAGCCTAATAGTAGAAAGAATACCTTGCTGAGTATGGACTTCAAACGATTTAGCTTTAACCATGTTAATTATTCCACATCATTATGATTGGTTCATAGAGAATCAAAGCAAATTTACCAATGAATCGCGAAATGCTATGGTTCTGAAATATGATTTCTTAATTTATTTAAAAGTAATTCGCGCGATCATGCACCCTTCCTTGTTATAACAAAAAAAGTGCAGTTGGTTGGATCCAGCCTATTCTTGAAATAAACAACTCGCACACACTCCCTTTCCAAAAAAAAAAATCAATAGGCCGAGCACTACACTTAGATTTATTGGATTTGTTGCTAAAATATCGGTATTAAACCCGAAACTCCCGGCGGATGACCATAAACCCAAGGAAAGGAAAGAATCGGTTAGATTTTTCATATAATCTCCTCTTATATATAGATAGACTAATTATCTATTTATTTTTTTTCCTATTTTATATTTTATTTAACTATATTTAGAAAATTAAAATAGATTTTTTTCTCAATTGGAAATTTCCAATTGAGAAAAAAAGTGATACTTAGTATTATTAGAATTAAGTCCCAGGCCTTATGCTATGTCATGTCAATTGTGAAATATCCCGTTTGTTGTAACACTTCCTAAAAAACTATTCCATTGGACTAACAATGGGAAGGAAGAAGGCGAGTCGTTTTGCTAATTCCTCATTCTCCAATAACTCCTTCCCATGGGTTAGTGTCCCACCAAATAATTGGAGTGAAATCCTAATCTAATTCAAAAAAAGCAGTAAGTCTAAGGAAATAAACTAAAAAAAAATACCTCTTTTTTTTTTTTTTTTTTTTTTTTTTTTTTTTTTTTTTTTTTTTTTTTTTTTCGGATT